>NC_134359.1:290621587-290624087 GCF_048569485.1 Anomaloglossus baeobatrachus | reverse complement strand
ATCGTTACTTCAGCAGTAACGAGGTTGTTCCTCGTTCCTGCGGCATCACACATCGCTGCGTGTGACGCCGCAGGAGCGAGGAACGTCTCCCTACCTGCCTCCCGGCCGCTATGCGGAAGGAAGGAGGTGGGCGGGATGTTACGTCCCGCTCATCTCCGCCCCTCCGCTGCGATTGGGCGGCGGTTCAGTGACGTCGCTGTGACGCCGCATGGACCGCCCCCTTAGAAAGGAGGCGGTTCGCCGGTCACAGCGACGTCGCCGGACAGGTAAGTATGTGTGACGGCTCTGGGCGATGTTGTGCGCCACGGGCAGCGATATGCCCGTGTCGCGCAACAGATGGGGGCGGGTACCCACACTAGCGATATCGGGACCGATATCACAGCGTGTAAAGTAGCCTATAGATAGATAGATAGATAGAGGGATAGATAGATAGAGGGATAGATAGATAGATAGATAGATAGATAGATAGATAGAGGGATAGATAGAGGGATAGATAGAGGGATAGATAGAGGGATAGATAGAGGGATAGATAGATAGATAGATAGAGGGATAGATAGAGGGATAGATAGAGGGATAGATAGATAGAGGGATAGATAGATAGAGGGATAGATAGAGGGATAGATAGAGGGATAGATAGAGGGATAGATAGATAGATAGATAGAGGGATAGATAGAGGGATAGATAGAGGGATAGATAGAGGGATAGATAGATAGATAGATAGATAGATAGATAGATAGATAGAGGGATAGATAGATAGATAGAGGGATAGATAGAGGGATAGATAGAGGGATAGATAGAGGGATAGATAGAGGGATAGATAGATAGATAGATAGAGGGATAGATAGATAGATAGATAGATAGAGGGATAGATAGATAGATAGATAGATAGATAGAGGGATAGATAGATAGATAGATAGATAGAGGGATAGATAGATAGAGGGATAGATAGATAGATAGAGGGATAGATAGAGGGATAGATAGAGGGATAGATAGAGGGATAGATAGAGGGATAGATAGATAGATAGATAGAGGGATAGATAGAGGGATAGATAGAGGGATAGATAGATAGATAGATAGATAGATAGATAGATAGAGGGATAGATAGATAGATAGATAGAGGGATAGATAGAGGGATAGATAGAGGGATAGATAGATAGATAGATAGATAGAGGGATAGATAGATAGATAGATAGATAGAGGGATAGATAGATAGATAGATAGATAGATAGATAGAGGGATAGATAGATAGACTACAGACTGGCCCCATATCTGTAGAAACTCCCGGACCCCAGAGACCGCAGGACCCTGAGCCGATATAGACTCAGTGCCCACAGTCTAGCCATCGAATCCGGCCGACACAAGCAGAGCTACAAGCCCAGGGAGGACAGACTGTCCCAACACTGTGACCTGGAGGCCCTGGAGGATGAAACCCACCTCCTGCTACACTGCACCAAGTACTCAGCAGTGAGGGACACTCACTTCAGGAGACTCTCCCATCTCTTCCCGGATTTCAGCTCCATGAAGGAGGAAGAGAAAATATATATCCTGCTGGGGGAAGAAGAGAGCGCAGTGGAGATAGCAGCGCGGTATGTGAGCGAATGTCATAGACTTCCAGAAAGAGAACTGTGATAAGTCATGGACTTCCATAGCCCCCCATCCCAGATGTGGCCCCCCAATCCCCACCATGGATATGCCCCAACCACCGTTACTACAGTCCCCACCGTGGATATGCCCCATCATAAGCCATGGACTTCCATAGCCCCCATCCTAGAAGTGCCCCCACAGTCCCCACCCTGGATGTGCCCCATCCATCCTTCCTCCAGTCCCCACAGCCCCAGTCCCTAATGTACACTTGCTTTGGCAAAACTAATTTGTATTTGGTCCTGCCAATAAAGCTTATTTGATTTGATTTGATTTGATAGAGGGATAGATAGATAGATAGATAGATAGATAGATAGATAGATAGAGGGATAGATAGATAGAGGGATAGATAGATAGAGGGATAGATAGATAGAGGGATAGATAGATAGATAGATAGATAGATAGATAGAGGGATAGATAGATAGATAGATAGATAGATAGATAGATAGAGGGATAGATAGATAGAGGGATAGATAGATAGAGGGATAGATAGATAGATAGAGGGATAGATAGATAGATAGATAGATAGATAGATAGATAGATGGATAGATGGATAGATAGATAGATAGAGGGATAGATAGAGGGATAGATAGATAGATAGATAGATAGAGGGATAGATAGATAGAGGGATAGATAGAGGGATAGATAGATAGAGGGATAGATAGATAGATAGAGGGATAGATAGATAGAGGGATAGATAGAGGGATAGATAGATAGATAGAGAGATAGATAGAGGGATAGATAGATAGAGGGATAGATAGATAGAGGGATAGATAGATAGAGGGATAGATAGATAGAGGGATAGATAGATAGAGGGATAGATAGATAGAGGGATAGATAGATAGAGGGATAGATAGAT
>NC_134359.1:290579087-290611587 GCF_048569485.1 Anomaloglossus baeobatrachus | reverse complement strand
GCCTGTTTATTTCATTAGGTTTTCTGGAGAAATCTCTGTATATTATTGTGTTCTGGGGAAAGTATTTCCTGTTATGACAGATAACTGTTATCAGAGAGACACTGGGGCGGGACGCTTCTGCCATCTAGTGGTCGCATTAAAAACTGACCCAAGTGGCACAAATCCGACACAGCACACCGTAGCAGGCACTGGGGGCCTTGTACCACCAGACTAAGCAGTGATACCCAACAATATGCCCACAGCAGCCTGCAGTGACAGTATGGCTTGGCTTCTTCAGCAATGGCCACTAGGGGGCGCTGTCTGTATGTAGATATGTATAATCAGTAGTCAGTGCTCTCTGGAGCTCCCTCTAGTGGTGACTGCTGGAAGTCACAATCTTATTTTTTTCTATGTCTATACTATAATGATATATTATGAAATTAATTAATATGGAAAGTTGTGCCAGAGAGAAAATAATGCTAAAAGTATCTGATTAGACAGCATGACTTGTGCGGATCATTACAGACATTTTTCTGCAGGATGAGCCGCTCATCATCTTACTTTGATGCCTCCTATGAAGAAAGACGTCCCCATTAATCCAGGAAACCGAGAGGTTAAATTAGATTGAAAGACGAGACAAATTAGCCGTGTTCGTTTTTGAGTATGACCTAATTACATTCTATAAATATAGTCACGGTCAGTACAGAGGCCGACAAATATCCTCATCCATCCCGCACAGGTAACAAGAGGGCAGGACTCACCAAAGAGCAACACGTCTTCACAGCACTCATATATAGGGGAGATATAAGTTTACAACAGATTCATTTTTCTGTCACCCGGTCATCCAAAATGTCCCACCTCTCCCAGCTCTCCTGGGCAGTCAGTCACAGTAATCAGCCCCTTCATCCTTTCCCTCTCCCAGTCGCTCTGCAGAGACACATGCTTCATTTGTTTTCTCCTTTTATAGAGTAGGAAACATGATCTGGTAGCTGTGGCCAAAAATATATATAGATATATGTATAACAGGAATGTGTCAGACTCACCAAAGAATAATATTTCAATAAGGACAAAGACAAGTGAGGAGGTAGCTAGCTTCTTTAATGTCAGATGAGTAGGGGTGGAGGTACCTAGCCTCTTCTCTACTGTCAGATGGATGAGTAGTGGAGGAAGTAGCTAGCTTCACCTGTAATGTCAAAGGAGTAATGGAGGAAGTAGCTAGCTTCTCCTGTAATGTCAGATGAGTAATGGAGGAAGTAGCTAGCTTCTCCTGTAATGTCAGATGAGTAATGGAGGAAGTAGCTAGCTTCTCCTGTAATGTCAGATGAGTAGTGGAGGAAGTAGCTAGCTTCTCCTGTAATGTCAGATGAGTAATGGAGGAAGTAGCTAGCTTCTCTAATGTCAGATGGATGAGTAGTGGAGGAAGTTGCTAGCTTTTCCTGTAATATCAGATGAATAATGGAGGAAGTAGCTAGCTTCTCTAATGTCAGATGTGTAGTGGAGGAAGTAGCTAGCTTCTCTAATGTCAGAGGGATGAGTAGTGGAGGAAGTAGCTAGCTTCTCTAATGTCAGAGGGATGAGTAGTGGAGAAGGTAGCTAGCTTTTGCTGTAATATCAGATGAGTAATGGAGAAAGTTGCTAGCTTCTCTAATGTCAGATGAGTAATGGAGGAAGTAGCTAGCTTCTCCTGTAATGTCAGATGAGTAATGGAGGAAGTAGCTAGCTTCTCCTCTAATGTCAGATGAGTAATGGAGGAAGTAGCTAGCTTCTCCTGTAATGTCAGATGAGTAATGGAGGAAGTAGCTAGCTTCTCCTCTAATGTCAGATAAATAATGGAGGAAGTAGCTAGCTTCTCTAATGTCAGATGTGTAATGGAGGAAGTAGCTAGCTTCTTTTGTAATGTCACATCAGTGAGGGAGACTTAGCTGGCTTCTCTACCAATAGATCAGTCAGGGTGTAAGTACCTAGCTTCCCTTATAATATCAGATTAGTCAGTTAGGTAGTAGCTAGCTTCTCCTCTAATATCAGATGAGTAAAGGAGAAAGTAGCTAGCTTCTCCTCTAATGTCAGATGAGTAATGAAGGAAGTAGCTAGCTTCTCCTGTAATGTCTGATAAGTAATGATGGAAGTAGCTAGCTTCTCCTGTAATATCAGATGACTAATGGAGCAAGTAGCTAGGTTCTCCTCTAATGTCAGATAGGTAGTGAAGGAAGTAGCTGGCTTCTCTTCTAATATCAGGAAAGTAAAAAATGAAGTAGCTAGCTTTTCCTCTAATGTCTCATGAATAGTGGAGGAACTAGCTATCTCTCTTCTAATATCAGATGAGAAATGGAAGAAGTAGCTAGCTTCTCTAATGTCAGATGGATGAGTAGTGGAGGAAGTAGCTAGCTTCTCCTGTAGATGTAGTAATGGAGGAAGTAGCTAGCTTCTCCTGTAATATCGGAAGAGTAATGAAGGAAGTAGCTAGCTTCTTCTACAATGGCATATGAGTAATGGAGGAAGTAGCTAGCTTTGCTAACGTCAGATGAGTTGTGGAGGAAGTAGCTTGCTTCTCCTCTGTCAGATGAGAAATGGAGTAAGTAGATAACTTTTGCTCTAATGTCACATGAGTAAAGGAGGAAGTAGCTAGCTTTTCCTGTAATGTCACATCAGTGAGGGAGACTTAGCTAGCTTCTCTACCAATAGGTCAGTCAGGGTGTAAGTACCTAGCTTTCTTTCTAAAATCAGATGATTAATGGAGGAAGTAGGTAGCTTCTCCTGTAATGTCAGATGAATAATGGAGGAAGTAGCTAGCTTCTCCTGTAATGTCAGATGAATAATGGAGGAAGTAGCTGGCCTCTGTCAGATCAGTGAGGGAGATGTAGGTAGCTCATCTACCAATAGATCAGTGAGGGTGTAAATATTTATCTTCTCTTATAATATCAGATCAGTCAGGGAGGAAGTAGCTAGCTTCTCTAATGTCAGATCAGCTTCTCTGATACAGTTAGATTATTTCGGGGAGGAGTATATTTCTCCTCTAATGGACAAAAAATGAGTGAGGAAGTAGCTAACTTCTCCTAATGGATTGATCAGTGAGAAGGTAACAAATATCTACTTTAGTTCACAGATTAGTGAAAGACGGATGAGAATATTTCTCCTCCAATTTTCAATTAGGGATTGATCAATTAGAGAGGAAGTAGCCAACTTCTTTTCTAATTATTATATCAATAAGAGAGGAAATAGCTAGTTTCTCATCTAATGGTCATCTCAGTTAGGGTGGGAAAAGCTAGCTTCTCATCTAATGGTAAGGTTTATGAAGGAGAAGGTAGGTAGCGTTTTATCTTATGAGACGAACATTGAGGGAGGAAGTAGCTAGCTTCTTCCCTAAAGGACAAATCAGTGAGGAAGGAAGTAGCTAGCTTCACTACTGGGCAGGTCAATGTATTTAGCACTTACCTAATGGTCCAAACAGTGAGGGAGGAAGTAGCTAGCTTCTCCTATAAAAGTCATATATGTAAAAGAGGATGTAGCTAGCTTCTCCTCTAACATTTTAGCTGAGATCTTAGGAATTTTTTAATAGATCTCCTTTTCCATAGATTTCACACAGTTTATTCTCAGTACGGGACACCGGGCCAGAAGAGATCAGAGGCGGCTCCTGCACTGGATAAGCCGAGCCATGTGTATGGGGGCCACAAAATAAACCCCCAGGATTTACCCCTCTTTGTTTTTACCTTTGATATGAACCTTTTTGGCCCTTGTCCTCCTGTAAAGGACACAGAATAGCACTAACATGAGCAGAATGCTAGACCTAAAGTGAACACTGACACACAGCAACAGTCTAATAGAAGGGGGAGCTTTACATAATGCATATTTATAGGCCACTCAGGGTTGTCAGAAAGCTGGGTGACTGCATCTGTGGCAGGTGTAATGGCTGCCTGAAATGGTGACAGTAGTATGAGAGCGAACGGATCTTTATAATATAGGCCACCAGGGTCAGTGGGATTAGAGGCTGGGCCTCCAGGGTCAGTGGGATTAGAGGCTGGGTCTCCAGGATCAGTGGGATTAGCGCTCAGACCTCCAGGGTCAGTGGGATTCCAGGCTGGGCCTCCAGGGTTAGTGGGGTTAGAGGTCGGGACTCCAGATTCAGTGGAATTAGAGGCTGGGCCTCCAGGGTCAGTGGGATTAGAGGCTGGGCCTCCAGGGTCAGTGGGATTACAGCCCAAGTCTACAGGGTCAGTGGGATTAGAGGCCAGGCCTCCAGGGTCAGTGGGATTAGAGGCCAGGCCTCCAGGGTCAGTCAGTGGGATTAGAGGCCAGGCCTCCAGAGTCAGTGGGATTAGAGGCTGGGCTTCCAGTGTCAGTCAGTGGGATTAGAGGTTAGGGCTCTAGGGTCAGTGGGATTAGAGGCTGAGCCTCCAGGGTCATGTAACTGCTGGCCCATGTAACCGGTGAGGCCCTGACATTATTGAGCTATAATAAGTGACCCTCTTGGGGAGTGAGGGAGAGGGGACGGGGGAGTGAGGGAGAGGGGATGGGGGGAGGACAGGGGGGAGTGAGGGAGAGGGGACGGGGGAGGACAGGGGGGAGTGAGGGAGAGGGGACGGGGGAGTGAGGGAGAGGGGACGAGGGGAGGACGGGGGGAGTGAGGGGGAGGGGACGGGGGAGTGAGGGAGAGGGGACGGGGGGGAGTGAGGGAGAGGGGACGGGGGGAGTGAGGGAGAGGGGACGGGGGAGTGAGGGAGAGGGGACGGGGGAGTGAGGGAGAGGGGACAGGGGGAGTGAGGGAGAGGGGACGGGGGGGAAAGAGTGAGAGAGAGGGGACGGGGGGAGTGAGGGAGAGGGGACGGGGGGAGTGAGGGAGAGGGGACGGGGGAGGACAGGGGGGAGTGAGGGAGAGGGGACGGGGAGGACGGAGGGGAGTGAGGGAGAGGGGACGGGAGAGTGAGGGAGAGGAGACGAGGGGAGGACGGGGGGAGTGAGGGAGAGGGGACGGGGGGAGTGAGGGAGAGGGGACAGGGGAGTGAGGGAGAGGGGACGGGGGGAGAGTGAGAGAGAGGGGACGGGGGGAGAGTGAGAGAGAGGGGACGGGGGGAGGACAGGGGGGAGTGAGGGAGAGGGGACGGGGGGGAGTGAGAGAGAGGGGACGGGGGGGAGTGAGGGAGAGGGGACGGGGGGAGTGAGGGAGAGGGGACGGGGGAGGACAGGGGGGAGTGAGGGAGAGGGGACGGGGGGGAGTGAGGGAGAGGGGACGGGGGGAGTGAGGGAGAGGGGACGGGGGAGTGAGGGAGAGGGGACGGGGGAGTGAGGGAGAGGGGACGGGGGGGAGTGAGAGCGAGGGGACGGGGGGAGTGAGGGAGAGGGGACGGGGGAGTGAGGGAGAGGGGACGGGGGGAGGATGGGGGGGAATGAGGGAGAGGGGACGGGGGGAGGACGGGGGGGAGTGAGGGAGAGGGGACGGGGGGAGGACGGGGGGGAGTGAGGGAGAGGGGACGGGGGGAGGACAGGGGGGAGTGAGGGAGAGGGGACGGGGGGAGGACGGGGGGAGTGAGGGAGAGGGGACGGGGGGAGTGAGTGAGGGAGAGGGGACGGGGGGAGGACGGGGGGGAGTGAGAGAGAGGGGACGGGGGGAGTGAGGGAGAGGGGACGGGGGGAGTGAGAGAGGGGACAGGGGGAGGACAGGGGGGAGTGAGGGAGGGGGGACGGGGGGGAGTGAGGGAGAGGGGACGGGGGAGTGAGGGAGAGGGGACGGGGGAGTGAGGGAGAGGGGACAGGGGGAGGACAGGGGGGAGTGAGGGAGAGGGGACGGGGGAGGACGGGGGGGAGTGAGGGAGAGGGGACGGGGGAGTGAGGGAGAGGGGACGGGGGAGTGAGAGAGGGGACAGGGGGAGGACAGGGGGGAGTGAGGGAGGGGGGACGGGGGGGAGTGAGGGAGAGGGGACGGGGGAGTGAGGGAGAGGGGACGGGGGAGTGAGGGAGAGGGGACAGGGGGAGGACAGGGGGGAGTGAGGGAGAGGGGACGGGGGAGGACGGGGGGGAGTGAGGGAGAGGGGACGGGGGAGTGAGGGAGAGGGGACGGGGGAGTGAGGAAGAGGGGATGGGAGGGAGAGTGAGAGAGAGGGGACGGGGGGAGTGAGGGAGAGGGGACGGGGGAGTGAGGGAGAGGGGACGGGGGGAGTGAGGGAGAGGGGACGGGGGGGAGTGAGGGAGAAGGGACGGGGGGAGTGAGGGAGAGGGACGGGGGAGTGAGGGAGAGGGGACGGGGGGAGGACGGGGGGAGTGAGGGAGAGGGGACGGGGGGAGTGAGGGAGAGGGGACGAGGGGAGGACGGGGGGAGTGAGGGAGAGGGGACGGGGGGAGTGAGGGAGAGGGGACAGGGGAGTGAGGGAGAGGGGACGGGGGGAGAGTGAGAGAGAGGGGACGGGGGGAGAGTGAGAGAGAGGGGACGGGGGGAGGACAGGGGGGAGTGAGGGAGAGGGGACGGGGGGGAGTGAGAGAGAGGGGACGGGGGGAGTGAGGGAGAAGGAACGGGGGGAGTGAAGGAGAGGGGACGGGGGAGGACAGGGGGGAGTGAGGGAGAGGGGACGGGGGGAGTGAGGGAGAAGAGACGGGGGGAGTGAGGGAGAGGGGACGGGGGAGTGAGGGAGAGGGGACGGGGGGAGTGAGAGCGAGGGGACGGGGGGAGTGAGGGAGAGGGGACGGGTGAGTGAGGGAGAGGGGACGGGGGGAGGATGGAGGGGAATGAGGGAGAGGGGATGGGGGGAGGACGGGGGGGAGTGAGGGAGAGGGGACGGGGGGAGGAGGGGGGGAGTGAGGGAGAGGGGACGGGGTGAGGACAGGGGGGAGTGAGGGAGAGGGGACGGGGGGAGGACGGGGGGGAGTGAGGGAGAGGGGACGGGGGGAGTGAGTGAGGGAGAGGGGACGGGGGGAGGACGAGGGGGAGTGAGAGAGAGGGGACGGGGGGAGTGAGGGAGAGGGGACGGGGGGAGTGAGAGAGAGGGGACGGGGGGAGGACAGGGGGGAGTGAGGGAGGGGGGACGGGGGGAGGACGGGGGGGAGTGAGGGAGAGGGGACGGGGGAGTGAGGGAGAGGGGACGGGGGAGTGAGGGAGAGGGGACGGGGGAGTGAGGGAGAGGGGACAGGGGGAGGACGGGGGGGAGTGAGGGAGAGGGGACGGGGGAGTGAGGGAGAGGGGACGGGGGAGTGAGGAAGAGGGGATGGGAGGGAGAGTGAGAGAGAGGGGACGGGGGGAGTGAGGGAGAGGGGACGGGGGAGTGAGGGAGAGGGGATGGGGGGGAGTGAGGGAGAGGGGACGGGGGGGAGTGAGGGAGAGGGGACGGGGGGGAGTGAGGGAGAAGGGACGGGGGGAGTGAGGGAGAGGGACGGGGGGAGTGAGGGAGAGGGACGGGGGAGTGAGGGAGAGGGGACGGGGGAGTGAGGGAGAGAGGATGAGGGGAGGAGAGTGAGAGAGGGGACGGGGGAGTGAGGGAGAGGGGACGGGGGGAGTGAGGGAGAGGGGACGGGGGGGAAGAGTGAGAGAGAGGGGACGGGGGGAGTGAGGGAGAGGGGACGGGGGGAGTGAGGGAGAGGGGACGGGGGAGTGAGGGAGAGGGGACGGGGGGAGGACAGGGGGGAGTGAGGGAGAGGGGACGGGGGGAGGACGGGGGGGAGTGAGGGAGAGGGGACGGGGGGAGTGAGGGAGAGGGGACGGGGGGAGTGAGGGAGAGGGGACAGGGGAGTGAGGGAGAGGGGACGGGGGGAGTGAGGGAGAGGGGACGGGGGGAGTGAGGGAGAGGGGACGGGGGAGTGAGGGAGAGGGGATGGGGGGAGGACAGGGGGGAGTGAGGGAGAGGGAACGGGGGAGGACGGGGGGGAGTGAGGGAGAGGGGACGGGGGAGTGAGGGAGAGGGGACGAGGGGAGGACGGGGGGAGTGAGGGAGAGGGGACGGGGGGAGTGAGGGAGAGGGGACAGGGGGAGTGAGGGAGAGGGGACGGGGGAGTGAGGGAGAGTGGACGGGGGGAGAGTGAGAGAGAGGGGACGGGGGGAGAGTGAGAGAGAGGGGACGGGGGGAGGACAGGGGGGAGTGAGGGAGAGGGGACTGGGGGAGTGAGGGAGAGGGGACGGGGGGGGGAAGAGTGAGAGAGAGGGGACGGGGGGAGTGAGGGAGAGGGGACGGGGGGAGTGAGGGAGAGGGGACGGGGGGGGGAAGAGTGAGAGAGAGGGGACGGGGGGAGTGAGGGAGAGGGGACGGGGGGAGTGAGGGAGAGGGGACGGGGGAGTGAGGGAGAGGGGACGGGGGGAGGACAGGGGGGAGTGAGGGAGAGGGGACGGGGGGAGGACGGGGGGGAGTGAGGGAGAGGGGACGGGGGGAGTGAGGGAGAGGGGACGGGGGGAGTGAGGGAGAGGGGACAGGGGAGTGAGGGAGAGGGGACGGGGGGAGTGAGGGAGAGGGGACGGGGGAGTGAGGGAGAGGGGATGGGGGGAGGACAGGGGGGAGTGAGGGAGAGGGAACGGGGGGAGGACGGGGGGGGAGAGTGAGAGAGGGGACGGGGGAGTGAGGGAGAGGGGACGGGGGGAGTGAGGGAGAGGGGACGGGGGGGGAAGAGTGAGAGAGAGGGGACTGGGGGAGTGAGGGAGAGGGGACGGGGGAGTGAGGGAGAGGGGACGGGGGGAGTGAGGGAGAGGGGACGGGGGGAGTGAGGGAGAGGGGACGGGGGAGTGAGGGAGAGGGGACGGGGGGAGTGAGGGAGAGGGGACGGGGGAGTGAGGGAGAGGGGATGGGGGGGAGGACAGGGGGGAGTGAGGGAGAGGGAACGGGGGAGGACGGGGGGGAGTGAGGGAGAGGGGACGGGGGAGTGTGGGAGAGGGGACGAGGGGAGGACGGGGGGAGTGAGGGAGGGGGGACGAGGGAAGTAAGGGAGGGGGGACGAGGGAAGTAAGGGAGGGGGGACGAGGGAGGGGGACTTGGGGGAGTGAGGGAGGGAAGATGGGGGGTAGTGACGGGGGAAGGAGGGAGGGAGGACCAGCAGAGTGAGGGAAGGGGATGAGGGGAGTGATGGGGGAGTGAGGGAGCCAAGGGGGGATGAGGGAAGTGAGGGAGGGGGATGGGGGAAGTGAAGGGGGGGACAGGGGAGTAAGGGAGAGGTATGGGGGAAGTGGCGGGGTAGTGAGGGGGGAGGACAGGGGGGAGTGAGGAAGGGAGAATGGAGGGAGGGAGGAAGGGAAGAAGGGGGATGGGGCAGTGAAAGAGGGGGGACGGGGGGAGTAAGGGAGAGGGTTGGGGGAGTGATGGGGTAGTGAGGGAGGGGGGATGGGGGAAGACAGGGGGGAGTGAGGGAGGGAGAATGGGGGGAGTGAGGGAGGGAGGACGGGAAGAAGGGGGACGGGGGAGTGAAAGAGGGGGGACGGGGGGAGTAAGGGAGAAGGATGGGGGGAGTGACGGGGGTAGTGAGGGGGGGAGGACAGGGGGGGAGTGAGGAAGAGATGACGGGAGGAAGGGGGATGGGAGCAGTGAGGGAGGGGGGACGGGGAAGTGAGGGAGGGGAATAGGGGGTCTTAATGAGGAACTACAGGAAAGTCTTCAATCTGGTTAAAAATAGAGAAAATAACCATTTTTAAGAAATCCTTGTGTTTATGTCCCCTATTATAGCACTTCCTGTCACTGCCCTGACACTCTCAAAAAACAGATATAGTGAAAATCAGTGTACAAAGAGCTGTGCTTAGTGCTAACATTCCTATGACAACACTTCCGGTCACTGCGTTCACTGTTCACATAGAAATATAATTCATAGATGAGGCGATATTACAGAGTAAACATGTAAATGTCTGTGAGAAAAACTTTTCTACATCTGTGCCTATGGCAACACTTCCTGTCCTATGCTTATCATGCCAGTCTTATCGTAGGGATATAAGATAGGGACATTCAGCTGCTGTGAAGAAACTTTCTGTACCTTTATCCCTATGACAACACTTCCAGTACTATTGATGTTGCATGAAAAACAATGTGCAGGCGACGTCTGTATCATCTGTGTTACTTCATTAGTGTCAACTTTCTTACACAGTTCATTTAAACACCTTAGGCTGGGGCCACACGGGCACTACTGCGATCCACTTGCATGAGACTCGGCTCGTGCTGGCAGTACAGCAGAGCCGAGTGTCATGCCTGTGTCCTTGCAACTGAGGTCCGTTCGTGCGAGCAGACCTCAGCTGCGGGGGGGCGGGCCGGCACTCAGGAGGGGAGGGAGGGATTTCTCTCCCTCTCTCCTGTGTAGCCGGCTATTGCCATTCTCGCACTGCACTAGCAGTACACCGGTGTACCGCGAGTGCAGTGCGATTTTTCTCTCGCCCCATTCACTTGAATGGGGTGCGAGAGAAAGAGACTCAGCTTACAATCGCAGCATGCTGCGATTGTTTTCTCAGTCCGATTAGGGCTGAGAAAATAATCGCCCATGTGTGCTGACACACAGGCTAGAATTGGTCCGAGGGGAATGCGATGTTTTATCGCACTCCACTCGCACTGTTTTTCTCGCCGTGTGGCTTAGGCCTTAGTGTGCACATAAACCACAGCTGAGGGCTTGTTACAGTGTATCAGCATAGTAATAGTAATCCTGGGAGCAGTTCCCCGATATATGCACTTTCTTCTTGCTGTCAGTGAATAGAACCAGAGACTGAACACATGGCCTGAAATAACACTTCTCACAGCTGAGGATTTGTCGCAATTTCACCCAGCCCAGACAATCCTCTATCAATAAATCAAGGGGAAATCTCCCTCCTGCTCTTAGTTTTCTGTTTTGTATCAGTTTAGAGTGCAGGATCACAGAGGATCGTGTAGACCAGAAAGAAATGTAACAAACCCTCAGCAGTGACCGGTATCAGGACTGTAAGATACAAAAATATGCAATTCACTGACAGCAAGAAGAGATACTGCAAATAAAAGGGAATTAATATTTATATTAACAAATCACAGAAAAAAAATTATATAACTACTATAATACTGCCCCTATGTACAAGAATATAACTACTATAATACTGCCCCCTATGTACAAGAATATAACTACTATAATACTGCCCTTATGTACAAGAATATAACTGCTATAATACTGCCCCCTATGTACAAGAATATAACTACTATAATACTGCTCCTATGTACAAGAATATAACTTCTATAATACTTCCCCTATGTACAAGAATATAACTACTATAATACTGCCCCCTATGTACAAGAATATAACTACTATAATACTGCCCCCTATGTACAAGAATATAACTACTATAATACTGCTCCTATGTACAAGAATATAACTACTATAATACTGCCCTTATGTACAAGACTATAACTGCTATAATACTGCCCCTATGTACAAGAATAAAACTACTATAATACTGCTCCTATGTACAAGAATATATCTACTATAATACTGCCCCCTATGTACAAGAATATAACTACTATAATACTGCCCCTATGTACAAGAATATAACTACTATAATACTGCCCTTATGTACAAGAATATAACTACTATAATACTGCTCCTATGTACAAGAATATAACTACTATAATACTGCTCCTATGTACAAGAATATAACTACTATAATACTGCCCCTATGTACAAGAATATAACTACTATAATACTGCCCCCTATGTACAAGAATATAACTACTATAATACTGCCCCTATGTACAAGAATATAACTACTATAATACTGCCTCTATGTACAAGAATATAACTACTATAATACTGCCCCTATGTACAAGAATATAACTACTATAATACTGCCCCCTATGTACAAGAATATAACTACTATAATACTGCCCCTATGTACAAGAATATAACTACTATAATACTGCCCCCTATGTACAAGAATATAACTACTATAATACTGCCCCTATGTACAAGAATATAACTACTATAATACTGCCCCTATGTACAAGAATATAACTACTATAATACTGCCCCCTATGTACAAGAATATAACTACTATAATACTGCCCCTATGTACAAGAATATAACTACTATAATACTGCCTCTATGTACAAGAATATAACTACTATAATACTGCCCCTATGTACAGGAATATAACTACTATAATACTGCCCCCTATGTACAAGAATAGAACTGCTATAATACTGCCCCTATGTACAAGAATATAACTACTATAATACTGCCCTCTATGTACAAGAATATAACTACTATAATACTGCCCCTATGTACAAGAATATAACTACTATAATACTGACCCCTATGTACAAGAATATACCTACTATAATACTGCCCCTATGTACAAGAATATAACTACTATAATACTGCCCCCTATGTACAAGAATAGAACTGCTATAATACTGCCCCTATGTACAAGAATAGAACTGCTATAATACTGCTTAGATTCTCTGAGTGGCTTATATCCTGATCACTTTTCTCCTTTCTGTGTCAGTCTTTACTGATGCGCACAGTATGAGGTGCAGTGATTGATATCTATGGGAGTGCACTTTAAATGAAAAGCAGAAACTTTCTTCATTGTACAGAGAAGAGGAACCTGAAGGGGGAAGTCCTTGTTATCGGTGTGGGGAGAATTGCTCCTGAGTTTGTATAGCCCTGTGTAGACATATAAAGGGATTATCCCATCAATCATTTCCATTCCAGAGTCCTGACATTCTGTTAATAACTGATTTATAGCAATTTTTTTAGTTTTGTTTATTTTTAGGCTGGGGACAGAATAGAATCAGTCTCCTTCCCCCTCTGGCAGCTGACACTAATACTGAGTATATGTGGCACCAGCGCTCTGTTTGGTGGACGAGCACATTGCTATGCACATTGTACACTTTATGAAGACTTTATGGGGTGAGTCTCGTCCGATTTTTCTCATGGACACTCGAACCGAGAAAAAAATCGTTCATCTGCTCAGTAATATTGAATAATATGGGTCAGTGTCCTGTCCAATTAAAAAAGGTTTATTCGCCCATCTGCAGGCACCTTTTGCAGTCGGTAAGGTTTGTGCCCCCAGTTTGCCACCAATCACAATATTTGACAAGTCTGCATCACATGGGACAGATCCGTTGGCAAAATAAAGTTTTGCAAACGCAACTTTTTTTGTCTGTTTTGAAAATATTGATTTTTGCAGGATCCGTTTTTTACATTGAAGTCTATGGAAAACTGATCCATTCACTGATCCGTTTTTTTTTACATTGAAGTGTGAAGCCCCTGACGCTATTGGGGTTGAAGGGAGAGGGACAATGGGAATGGACTGTTGCAGGAAGGGGCTGCAGCAGAGCAGGCAGAGCCACCAACTACCGCTACAACCGGTAGCGTTCCCTGTTGTTCTAGTAAATGAACTCTGAGAGTTTAGTAACGTTCATGAGTATTGCCTCCAATATGTGGGATGAATATTTATGTATAACCTGTTATTCTTTTTCAGTTGAAACAAAAATGAATCATTTGGGTGTCCTGTAGCTCGGGGACGAGCTACGTTTAACCAAGGGGGAATGTGACGCCCCTGACCCTATCACGGTGTCACAGGGAACTGCACTCCTTTCTCTTATGGTGCAGAACTCATCCTCCATGGTGCTGGAATGCCAACTCTGGTATTGTTTCCCATCCTAGCCACACCTCACACCACACCCTGTCAGGCACACCAGTGGGTGGTCTAGCTGGAAAAGGGCCACCCGCCTAGGGGTCAGGCAGACTGGTGGGTGGCAGACATAGTCAGTTGAGTAGTATCTCCCAAAGATTGAGGAGCTGAGGGAGTTGGAGCTCCCTGGGGGACGTTGGTTAGGTCGCAGACGGTGGTCTGGGACTGGAGGAGTCGGAGACATGGTCGCAGGGTATTGGAGAAGGGTGCCCAGACTTAGTTTTGGAGAACGGTCGGCACCGGAGTACCTGGTAACCGGACTGGTACCGACCACGGCAGGGTACTGGACCCTAGATCAGGGAGTAGCTTCACGCAACCTGATCATTCACCTGTGGAGGATAGTCTCTTTATGAACTTTCCCCAAGAGCTCAGAGATCGAAGGCACCAACACAACGAGGTGGATAGGGCTTTCCAACTGATGCGGCCAACTGAAATCCCATGTGTCAGCCATCGAGAGCACAGCTCCTCTATTTAACTATAGGGAGCGGGACCCCGACAGCTTCAGGCCGAGGGGTCACTTAGGAACTTCTACAATTGTGCATGGAGGCAGGCTCCGGACCACTAAGCAATACCAGCGGGAACGTACACCCGGACGAGCTCCCCGAGTGGCAGCAGCACCCACCAGAGACTTGGTTTACTCCTGTGCCAGAGTCTGCTTAGTGGTCGCACCAACGTGTACACCACCTGAGTGAGTACACTGCTCTCCCTGCATCCTGCCTGCCCGCCTGGCCTGCACCACGCTACCCTACACCTCCACCATCTAGAGTCCCGGGGTCTCCCCTACCGGTGGAGGGAACATCATCTGGCTGCCCCGCTCTATCTCCCCCGGGTGCTCCCATCGGTAGCGGCGGTACTCCTCTTACCGCGAACCACGGGTGGCGTCACAAACTCTCCCTTGTAAATAACCCCCCTTTACATTTGAAGTGGCCGTAAGCCTCCGGTCTGGAGACCCTCAAGCCACAGCAGCCCCAGATCCGAGCAGTTCCACTGCTGCGGGGGGGGGGGGCACACCTCGAAAACTTTGGCGTCACAAACAGGATCGGACTGAACCCACTAACCTCGGTGACGTGTGCCTTGAAAATCCAAACTGCGGTGCTGAAAGTCTGTTCCCGCTATTTTGGCGCCTAAAAAGGACAACTACGCCATCTTCCCCGCCAAAAGACCGCGAAACTGAAGTTCTACCCCTCGTCTAGAGAGCGCAGCCGGAACCGGTAGTGGCCGGACCCAGAAGTTCTCAGTGGTCCCCGGTGCTAGAGTGTTTGTTAACGAAAACCAAGGGGGAGCAGGAAAATGGAGGCGCAGAGAGAGGATGGGGTGTTACAACATGCGAATGCCGAAATGTCCACCCCAGCAGAGCGGGAGGCCAGGAACCGCTGCCTGGCTGGAACGAAAATTAGCCCGGTTTTGTGTCCGGGTGCGAGCACAGTCCCTTCAACAGGTTGTGGACTGGAAGGAGGAGGTTCGGAGAATGGTGGCATCAGTGTGGGCCCATGAGAACCGCGCCGTGCACGCAGAGCAGCACCGGGAGATGGGAACGCAGACCCCCTCAACCTCACTGACCTGCCCGGAGCCAGGACCTGTCTCCAGTCTGGTTGTGGAGCACCAGCCAGCCCGGCTTCCTGAAGCTATACCACCGCCGATCACACCGCCTCGATTGTGGACCCGACTCCAGAGATGTGTTCTGGTTGTTCCTGGAACGCCGAAACTGGTTCTCAAGAGCAGCCGTGGTAGATGAACCTGGATAGCTACCCGCAAGTTGTTTGAAAGTTTGAAGAAAGACTGTTTGGACCTGCCACCTTTGTGGAACGTTCTCCAGTGTTATGTTTCAGTGGAGGAGGCCGTCGGGGGAACGGTTTCGGGGTCCTTGGTGGAAGGTGACAGCAGAGTTAATGCTGGCAGTATAGATCGTGTCATCCTTGTTGAACCGTTTTCCAATGCTTCGTTGGAGGTAAAAGGCCATCATGGTCTTGGACGGTGCGGCGCTGGTAGATGGCACCAAGGCCCTTGATGGAGGTTGGCACAAAGGGTAACAGCTTCCAAGTTACTCAGAACGGCTACCAGAGTCGTCTTTTACACCTCCAGGACTTCAACACTGTCGCCAGGGACTGCCAAGGTGCCTAGAAAAGGGGTGTCCACCAGGAATAGAGGTGGCATCAAGGATCCAAGTTGTTTGGGTGGCGGGTTGAAGGGAGAGGGACAATGGGAATGGACTGTTGCACAAGGAGAAGCTGTACGGGAGAGTGATGCGAAAGAAGCCGTTTCTGCAAGCACGCCACAAACCGAGTCGCCTGAGGTATGCAGAAGCACATTTGGACAAGCCAGTTACATTTCGGAAGAAGGTCCTGTGGACTGATGAAACAAAGATTGAGTTGTTTGGTCATACAAAAAGGCGTTATGCATGGAGGCAAAAAACACGGCATTCCAAGAAAAGCACTTGCTACCCACAGTAAAATTGGGTGGAGGTTCCATCATGCTTTGGGGCTGTGTGGCCAATGCCGGCACCGGGAATCTTGTTGAAGTTGAGGGTCGCACGGATTCAACTCAGTATCACCAGATTCTTGACAATAATGTGCAAGAATCAGTGACGAAGTTGAAGTTACGCAGCGGATGGATATTTCAGCAAGACAATGATCCAAAACACCGCTCCAAATCTACTCAGGCATTCATGCAGAGGAACAATTACAATGTTCTGGAATGGCCATCCCAGTCCCCAGACCTGAATATCATTGAAAATCTGTGGGATGATGTGAAGCGGCGGTCCATGCTCGGCGACCATCAAACTTAACTGAACTGGAATTGTTTTGTAAACGGGAATGGTCAAATCTACCTTCATCCAGGATCCAGGACTCATTAACAGCTACAGGAAGCGACTAGAGGCTGTGATTTCTGCAAAAGGAGGATCTACAAAATATTAATGTCACTTTTATGTTGAGGTGCCCATACTTTTGCATCGGTCAAATTTTGTTTAAATGCGGATTGCACATTTTCTGTTAGTACAATAAACCTCATTTCAATGCAGAAATATTACTCAGTCCATCAGTTATTAGATATATGACACTGAAATAGCAAAACCCAAATTGTTATAAAGAAAAAAAGTTAACATTAATAGGGGTGCCCAAACTTTTTCATATGACTGTATAATATATTCATTTATACAGCGCTATTAATTCCGCAGCGCTTTACATACATCAGGAACACTGTCCCCATTGGGGCTCACAATCTAGAGTCCCTATCTGTATGTCTTTGGAGTGTGGGAGGAAACCGGAGACCCCGGAGGAAGCCCACGCAAACACGGGGAGAACATACAAACTCCTTGCAGATGGTGTCCTTGGTGGGATTTGAACCCAGGACCCCAGCGCTGCAAGACCGTAGTGCTAACCACTGAGCCACCACAAGACTGCAGTGCTAACCACTGAGCCACCACAAGACTGCAGTGCCAAGCACTGAGCCACCATAAGACTGCAGTGATAACCACTGAGCCACCACAAGACTGCAGTGCCAAGCACTGAGCCACCACAAGACTGCAGTGCTAACCACTGAGCCACCACAAGACTGCAGTGCTAACCACTGAGCCACCACAAGACTGCAGTGCCAAGCACTGAGCCACCATAAGACTGCAGTGCTAACCACTGAGCCACCACAAGACTGCAGTGCCAAGCACTGAGCCACCATAAGACTGCAGTGCTAACCACTGAGCCACCACAAGACTGCAGTGCCAAGCACTGAGCCACCATAAGACTGCAGTGATAACCACTGAGCCACCACAAGACTGCAGTGCCAAGCACTGAGCCACCACAAGACTGCAGTGCCAAGCACTGAGCCACCATAAGACTGCAGTGCCAAGCACTGAGCCACCATAAGACTGCAGTGATAACCACTGAGCCACCGAGCAATGATCCGTTCTTTTACATTGAAGTCTATGGAAACCTGATCCATTCACTGATAATTTTTTTTACATTGAAGTCTATGGAAAACTGATCCATTCACTGATCCGTTTTTCTTGTATTTTTAAAGGATCCGTTTTTCTTACTGGAAATGGAAGATAATGCAATCTTATCGGATCCGTTAAAAAAACAGATTCTACAAAAATCAATATTTTCAAAACGGACAAAAAAGTTCCGTCTGCAGAACTTTTTTTTGCAAACGGATCCGTCCCGACGGATGAATACTGGACGTGTGAACTCAGCCAAAAAGTGCAGATACGTTATGGTCCCTGTATCCAGAATCCGTCACGTGATTAAAAAAGAAAAGCAAAATGGAGAGAAAGTGGAAAGAAAAAGTTTTGAAAACTTTTCCCGGCCTGAATGAGGCACATAAGCCCCGTGCATGGCCGCCGCCGGTGACTGCGCAGCCTCTTCCTGTCAGCCCAGTTCCTGACTGTAGCCCACTCCTCCTGTGAGAGGCCACCAGGGCCACAGCTGATTGGCTGCTCGGTGCTCGCCGCCCTCACAACTCCAGGACTTCCACCCCGTGCAGCAGCCGGAGCTCCGCCAGCGGCACCTCACCCTCACAGAGGTACGATTGTTACACTGTGGGGTCTGGGTTTGTTGTTGGGGGCACTTGTGGGGGTGCAGGGAGTTTGTTGGGACCATATCTGCGGGGCTGAACTTTGCACGGTGAGTCAGGTTGGATGATTGGGGTTGGGTCGGGCTCCAGCCATGAGTTATGGGGCTCGGGATTCTGAATTGAGCCTTATTGGGGGTGCACTTATTTTTAATTTGGTCACTTTATTTGCCTTTTGGGGTTGTGGTTGGTAACAGCAGCGCCATCAAGTGGTCATGAGCTACAGGAGGGGTAAAGGGTATTGTGCAACATGTTCTGTGGAGCATTAGGGAGTGGCACCCACTGAATTTGGCGCATGCATGGGCCCCTCTTATGTGCCTGTTGCTGGGCCTTGTAGTCCCCCCTACAGCCTGTCCCATAGTGGTCCTTGCAGCCATCTGAACTATTTGGGAATTGCACTGTAAGCCATTGCATCGCTATGTGAATTGCTTCCATATCCAGGCTGCAGATCCCACATTCTGGGCAATCGCTCGCAGTGCAATCCCCTAATGGCTGCGGCTTTTTGTTTGAATTGTTTGTTTCTTTGGCGCACCCATGTTTTGCGCGGATCCATTACTTTTGCATATAGGAATATTTTTTTTTAAAAAAAAACATTTCTACAACTTTTAAAAACTTTTTTTTTTTTTTTTTTGGAGCGCACATTTCAGGTTAGACCAGTTCCCTGCGCCGCACGGCGAGGATCTCCGGACGGGTTGGGACTCGCCGCCGCAGGACGGAGATTCCTGACTTGTCGTGGAAGAATCCTTTTTGCTCCATTGTATCCAGTGTGAACAATCCTCTATGAGCCTGATACATTGTAACAAGCCATCAGCACAGGAGAGAGATTGCCGCTCTGGACGTGTTTCGCTCGCACAGTCCCTGATTTCCACCAGTGGTCACATTTGGAATTTCATTGTCCATCCTGATCTTCCTGGTTCCTGAATAGAATTCCACAAATGCAGTAGAGACTGACACAGACGGGGGGATATCTGCACAATATAAAGGTGTTTGGGTCTGCGGAGAGACGGGCGGTGGTCTGGCCTCGTCCCCTTCCGGAGAGGTCAGATAAGGAGTGGGGGGGTTGGGGGGGTGCTCAGTTTTAGGTCACTTTTTTTTTCCTTTTTTTTTTTTTTTTTTTTTTTTTAACATTCTATTCTTATTTAATGATAAATAATTCAGCAAATATCCACAATCCGGATGTTTCCGTGTAGAGGATTTCTCAATGTTCTGGTGCATTCGTGGCCTCATAAATATTCAGAGTCCAGATCGTCGATCACTTTCTATCTTTTACTTTCTGTGATGTAACTGCAGATATTACCTGGAAACTGTCAGCAAGCAGGAAACGTGCCGCTGACTGATCTCAGACGGGTAAGCGCCCAGGACGGCATGTATTAATGCAACATCCAACTCTGTATTTACTGAAGATTAACAGATCCGTCAGCAGCAGCTTGCTGACTGTTTCCGGATTTACCTCTAAAGTGTCTGAAGTTTTTTGTCTTTTTTTGTTCTAGTAATCTCTAAGTGGCGGCCACGTTGTGTTCGGCGGTCACCAATGTCTACTCGGATACGCTTTGTTGAAGGGTGTCCAGGATTCCCATCACTGTATGATGTAGGACTCGGTACAGCGCCATCCATGTCCATGTGGCCGTACAGGGTACTGCAGCTCAGTACAGGGAAGTGAACATGTATTGAGATCCACTATGCTGTTTTCTGGCTCTGTGGTGATGGCACTGTTGGGAGGGGGCTGGCTTTGTGGTGGGGGCACTATGGCCCTGTGGAGGAGGCATTATGATGATGTGGGGAGGAGTCTGGCTGCCACTGTTGTGGGGAGGGGGCTGGTTGCTTTCATTTTGGGGGCATTGTGGGGAGAGGATTGGCTCTGTTTTGGGGCACTGTGGGGAAGTAGCTGCTGCTGATGTAGGGGGCACTGTGGTGATGTGGGGTCTCGGCTGGCTGCCACCAATGTGGAGTGCACTGGTGATGTGGGGAGGGGGCTGGCTGCCGCCGTTGTGGGCCACTGTGGGGAGGGGGCTGGCTGCCGCCGCCGTTGTGGGCCACTGTGGGGAGGGGGCTGGCTGCCGCCGCCGTTGTGGGCCACTGTGGGGAGGGGGCTGGCTGCCGCCGCCGTTGTGGGCCACTGTGGGGAGGGGGCTGGCTGCCGCCGCCGTTGTGGGGAAGGAGCTGGCTGCTGCCGATGTGGGGGGCACTGTGGTGATGTGAGGAGGGGGCTGGCTGCCATTGTGGGAGGAGACTGACTCTGTTGTGGGGGCACTGGCGAGGGGCCTGGCTGTCTCTATTGCGTAGGGCACTGTGGTGATGTGGGGAAGAGGCTGGTCTGTTGTTGGGGTACTA
This sequence comes from Anomaloglossus baeobatrachus, assembly GCF_048569485.1. Classification (NCBI taxonomy): domain Eukaryota; kingdom Metazoa; phylum Chordata; class Amphibia; order Anura; family Aromobatidae; genus Anomaloglossus; species Anomaloglossus baeobatrachus. The sequence goes on along the minus strand of NC_134359.1, from coordinate 290,591,118 downwards.
TGGTGATGTGGGGAGGGGGCTGGCTCGGGGGTTCTGATGGGTCAACATTACATACAATGTCCTTATTTCTCCTTGCCCTTTTGAGTACATTCTCCATTTTTCGTGAGTTGTAGTAATTGTCTTCCGATCTGTGCGCCTCCCATCTTTATACATGTAGTGCTGTCTGCTGTGCAGGAGCCTTCCTCTCCACACTGCACAGACTTGCTTGCTTCCCTGTATATTGGCTGCTCTTCTCTGTACATTCTGTCTCTCCAGTGCTGAGAAGCTCCAGAGACCCCGGCGTCGGCCGCCGTCTTATATCGCTCCTGGAGCTTTATAATCTGTAGGGGACGGGATTAGAGTAAGTGATGAACGGACATTCCTGGAGTTTCTGGAAGATGGGCTGACATGTCTGTATACGCTGGAGGAGTCCGGATCTGTGAAGGAGTCGTGACCCTCCTTACAAGGAGCCATCTCGGATCAGTCTCTACAAGTTCCCGGTGACTTTTTTTTCGCCTCCGGTCCCAAGGAGACTTGTATCTGTCATCATTGACTCCTCATATGGTGAGGATGGTAAGAAATGTTATATTGAAGGGTTGTGGAGCGCCGGTGGTCCTCTAAGGGGTGGTCCACTAGCAAAGGGCAGCACCGCTCCTGGCTGCAGTTGTGTTGCTATCCCCACTGGAGGTCTGACCACCGGGACCTCCATTGGTCCAAAGAACTGAAGCTGTGAATGTAGTGGTGGTTGATTCTTAATGGGACCACTGGAGATGGCACACTCCACCCCAAACCACAGACCTGGGGGTGGGAACTGAAAAGTTCTGTTCGGTGGGGGACGAGGAGATCTTGGTTGAGCGACCATGGTGTTACCAACTGTCCAAAACCCAAAGGATTGTCAAAGCAACCACTTGGCAATGACCCATCCTCAGACTCTTTTAGTGAAGTATGTATGTCTCGATCTTCCACCATTTTTGGTACCGGATTGAACCCTCAATCTTCTCTCCTCAGGTTGTTCGTTTGGTCTACCATGGACCTTCTAAGCCCCTTAATATAACATGTACCGATGCCCGGTGGTCAGTGGTGGCTCATCTTGTGTAGACATATTCTACAACGTGGTGACCAAAGATGGTGCCACGTCCAACAATTATTGCTTCCTCGTAACTGCCAAAATTGTTGACGTGTTTTGAAGGCCAAGAATTAGAAGTTTACACCAAATTTGCCTGTGTACAAGGGATAAAATCTGCAGGTTTTTTTCCTCTCCGCTCAGATTTCTGGGCTTTCTTGGGCGAGGTTCTCCTCCTCACCGTCGTGTTAGTTACTATGAGGAAGTATCTTGACTTGTTGAAAGGAATTCGAGCAACAGAACACTCCCCGGTCGCCTTATCTGGAGGAGCGACCTGTGAGCGACCTGTCCCTCTGCACATGGAATGACTCGGTGACATAAACCCGTGGAGATAGTGTCACCAGGAGGCCGATGTGGACACCGCTCTGATTATATTCCAATCTCATAACCACAAAAGGGGTAACTGACCCAGAGACGTCATTATTCCCATCCTTCCCACTGTGGCGTTCTCGTACGCGATGTACTGTGTGCATGGACCTTTTTGCTCCATGTTGCCTGTCCCGGCTCCAGGACCGGGTCATGCTTTCTTCCCTATGTACCAGAGTAACCCTCATGCATCTATGATGTCCTCATTTAATGCCTGCTCAGGTAGCCATAAGTGGCCTGAGTATTCAGGAAGAAAAGCATTGTGATACCATGAGTATGTGCATGAGTTGACCTCATCTTCCTCCTAGGCTTTTCTCCTAATTATCCTCTCTGACACTCCCGTCTGCTTTTACAGCATCTAACTACTACTTCCAAGCTCAGTCTGTTTAACCCTGGTGCAATTACTCACAATTCAGGCTTTATTTTATGCTCTTCTCTGCTACTATATTGGCTGTTCACACCTTCAATTCTGCTGCATCAGGATACCTGTTAAAAAAACAAATCAACTCAAAACCCTCATCTCTGCTGATATTAGTGCTATTCCTGTGGTTAACTGCATTCCTGCTTGCATAGACATCTTTGCTGTTCCTGTGATTAACCATATCCCTGCTGCCAGATACCCGATTGTATTTGCATCTCTGCTTTTTTCCATGTGTATTTGCTCCTCCAGCTTCACTTGCCCAACTGTCGTCCTTCATACGTTGCTGTCCTGATCCACATGTCTGACAAGTCTATATCTGCTGCATCGTCGCCTCTGGTCCGTGCTGCTCACCCTGAACTATGGCTTGGAGGATCCACCTACCTACATGAGCCCATCACACTATGTACATAGTCTCAAAGTAACCATTAGTTCACCATGGCGTATCCTGAGATGGGGCAGATGCAGTGTCTGGTAGGGTAATGTAATCAAAATGGACCTTCATGATGTTCATCACCAGGCGGAATAAATGTTCTTGACTCATCCTGACTGGACTATTACAGGGTTCTCGCTATTTTTCTCCCCAGTGCCTGTATCCTATCTGTTTTCACCACATTGATCGATGGGTCTTGTTATATTGAAAGACCAACTCATTCCTATACTCCAGAGCTGCACTCACTATTCTGCTGGTGCAGTCACTGTGTACATGCATTACATTACTGATCCTGAGTTACCTCCTGTATTATACTCCAGAGCTGCACCCACTATTCTGCTGGTGCAGTCACTGTGTACATGCATTACATTACTGAGTTACCTCCTGTATTATACTCCAGAGATGTACTCACTATTCTGCTGGTGCAGTCACTGTGTACATACATTACATTACATTACTGTTACCTCCTGTATTATACTCCAGAGCTGCACTCACTATTCTGCTGGTGCAGTCACTGTGTACATACATTACATTACTGATCCTGAGTTACCTCCTGTATTATACTGCAGAGCTGCACTCACTATTCTGCTAGTGCAGTCACTGTGTACATACATTACATTACTGATCCTGAGTTACCTCCTGTATTATACTCCAGAGCTGCACTCACTATTCTGCTGATGCAGACACTGTGTACATACATTACTGATCCTGAGTTACCTCCTGTATTATACTCCAGAGCTGCACTCACTATTCTGCTGGTGCAGCCACTGTGTACATATATTACATTACTGATCCTGAGTTACCTCCTGTATTATACTCCAGAGCTGCACTCACTATTCTGCTGGTGCAGTCACGGTGTACATACATTACATTACTGAGTTACCCCCTGTATTATACTCCAGAGCTGTACTCACTATTCTGCTGGTGCAGTCACTGTGTACATACATTACATTACATTACTGAGTTACCTCCTGTATTATACTCCAGAGCTGCACTCACTATTCTGCTGGTGCAGTCACTGTGTACATACATTACATTACATTACTGAGTTACCTCCTGTATTATACTCCAGAGCTGCACTCACTATTCTGCTGGTGCAGTCACTGTGTACATACATTACATTACATTACTGAGTTACCTCCTGTATTATACTCCAGAGCTGCACTCACTATTCTGCTGGTGCAGTCCCTGTGTACATACATTACATTACTGATCCTGAGTTACTTCCTGTATTATACTCCAGAGCTGCATTCACTATTCTGCTGGTGCAGTCACTGTGTGCATACATTACATTACTGATCCTGAGTTACTTCCTGTATTATACTCCAGAGCTGCACTCACTATTCTGCTGGTGCAGTCATGTGTACATACATTACATTACTGATCCTGAGTTACCTCCTGTATTATACTCCAGAGCTGCACTCACTATTCTGCTGGTGCAGTCACTGTGTACATACATTACATTACTGATCCTGAGTTACTTCCTGTATTATACTCCAGAGCTGCATTCACTATTCTGCTGTTCTTACCTTTTTAACATTTAACAATACACACATATATTTCCATTACAGCAGATTCTGTATTTGGGGACGGACTCTCGACATATTTGTCCGTCGCAGATTATTTCCGTCTTCTAGAACTTTCTCCCGGCGCCGTCCAATGTTGTATATTTGTTTGACAGCCTGAGCAGCGTTCTTCATTTTGTGAAGTATTTAGCAGAATGTTTATTAATGTGATCTGTTTTGATCCTCTGCGGCTGAATCTGCTCCTGCGCCAGAAACTTTTGTTCGTCCTCCATGAATATTTTTTCTGAACCAAATATTGTTAAAGCCCATGAGGGCAAAGTGTGAGTGTGTGCGGCTCCATGCTTATAATGCACCGGTGAGGGGGCAAGCGGACAGACGTCTACCCTATTGTATTGTTGTACCGAGCACCCGAGCATGGTAGTGCCCGCTCATCACTAGTTACCAGTACAGATCACCCGAGCATGGTAGTGCCCGCTCATCACTAGTTACCAGTACAGATCACCCGAGCATGGTAGTGCCCACTCATCACTAGTTACCAGTACAGATCACCCGAGCATGGTAGTGACCACTCATCACTAGTTACGAGTACAGAGCACCCGAGCATGGTAGTGCCCGCTCATCACTAGTTACCAGTACTGAGCCCCCGAGCATGGTAGTGCCCACTCATCACTAGTTACCAGTACTGAGCACCCGAGCATGGTAGTGCCTGCTCATCACTAGTTACCAGTACTGAGCACCCGAGCATGGTAGTGCCCGCTCATCACTAGTTACGAGTACAGAGCACCTGAGCATGGTAGTGCCCGCTCATCACTAGTTACCAGTACTGAGCACCCGAGCATGGTAGTGCCTGCTCATCACTAGTTACGAGTACTGAGCACCCGAGCATGGTAGTGCCCGCTCATCACTAGTTACCAGTACAGATCACCCGAGCATGGTAGTGCCCGCTCATCACTAGTTACCAGTACAGATCACCCGAGCATGGTAGTGCCTGCTCATCACTAGTTACCAGTACAGAGCACCCGAGCATGGTAGTGCCCACTCATCACTAGTTACCAGTACAGATCACCCGAGCATGGTAGTGACCACTCATCACTAGTTACGAGTACAGAGCACCCGAGCATGGTAGTGCCCGCTCATCACTAGTTACCAGTACTGAGCCCCCGAGCATGGTAGTGCCCACTCATCACTAGTTACCAGTACTGAGCACCCGAGCATGGTAGTGCCTGCTCATCACTAGTTACCAGTACTGAGCACCCGAGCATGGTAGTGCCCGCTCATCACTAGTTACGAGTACAGAGCACCTGAGCATGGTAGTGCCCGCTCATCACTAGTTACCAGTACTGAGCACCCGAGCATGGTAGTGCCTGCTCATCACTAGTTACGAGTACAGAGCACCTGAGCATGGTAGTGCCCGCTCATCACTAGTTACCAGTACTGAGCACCCGAGCATGGTAGTGCCCGCTCATCACTAGTTACCAGTACAGATCACCCGAGCATGGTAGTGCCCGCTCATCACTAGTTACCAGTACAGATCACCCGAGCATGGTAGTGCCCGCTCATCACTAGTTACCAGTACAGAGCACCCGAGCATGGTAGTGCCCGCTGATCACTAGTTACCAGTACAGAGCACCCGAGCATGGTAGTGCCCGGTCATCACTAGTTACTAGTACAGATCACCCGAGCATGGTAGTGCCCCCTCATCACTAGTTACGGGTACATTGCACCTGAGCATGGTAGTGCCCGCTCATCACTAGTTACGGGTACATTGCACCTGAGCATGGTAGTGCCCGCTCATCACTAGTAACGGGTACATTGCACCTGAGCATGGTAGTGCCCGCTCATCACTAGTAACGGGTACATTGCACCTGAGCATGGTAGTGCCCGCTCATCACTAGTAACGGGTACATTGCACCTGAGCATGGTAGTTCCCCCTCATCACTAGTTACGGGTACATTGCACCTGAGCATGGTAGTGCCCGCTCATCACTAGTTACGGGTACATTGCACCTGAGCATGGTAGTGCCTGCTCATCACTAGTTACGGGTACATTGCACCTGAGCATGGTAGTGCCCGCTCATTACTAGTTACGAGTATTGAGCATAGTAGTCCCTAAAATTTATAGTCCAGTCTGTCCCCACTCAAAAAGATACCATTGTTGTCTGTAGCCGCCCACGGTCAGAGGACTTGGGTTTCAAGCACCACTCCAGGACTAAAAAAGAAAACTCAAACAGAAATGTCGCGGTGTTTTGTGTTTTCATCCTCATCATATAATGTTGACTTTCTTCTATAAAACCACAGAAAATGCGGAACAGGCGGCGCCCGGACAATGGGTTTATTATACATCATCTATTACCCATTTTACTCGGCTGTCAGATCAGATGGTAAATTGATAAATCTGCTAAGTGAACAGCGCCTCTTGTGGCTAAAAGAGGAATTACAGCACTGATAGTATTAAAATGATGCAGCTGTAGACTGAGGTGTTAGCACACGAGAGGCGAGGTTATGCCTGTGCAGCGGTGTGCATGTCGCAGGCATTGTGTATACTGCAGCCCACGGCGGCGAGGATGGAGATGATTGGTCTCTATAGTCTTATACGATCTACAGCGGAAAACTCTGGGTCTATGAGGAGCCAGAAAAAGGCAAAACAAATGCCATGTTCTATAAGAAAAGATCAGACACGTTCCTCTTGGATGTTTCATCCAACTCCTGGTAAGGAATGATCCAGAATTACCCTATCTGCCCATTTTAAACTGCCCATTTTAAACTGCCCATTTTAAACTGCCCATTTTAAACTGCCCATTTTAAACTGCCCATTTTAAACTGCCCATTTTAAACTGCCCATTTTAAACTGCCCATTTTAAACTGCCCATTTTAAACTGCCCATTTTAAACTGCCCATTTTAAACTGCCCATTTTAAACTGCCCATTTTAAACTGCCCATTTTAAACTGCCCATTTTAAACTGCCCATTTTAAACTGCCCATTTTAAACTGCCCATTTTAAACTGCCCATTTTAAACTGCCCATTTTAAACTGCCCATTTTAAACTGCCCATTTTAAACTGCCCATTTTAAACTGCCCATTTTAAACTGCCCATTTTAAACTGCCCATTGACACAGACTTTGATCAATGTGATCTCTTAACAATCCTGACCAGCAGGTATTCAGTTCCCCTGCAGCGCCACCACTGGACAAATGAAGCATTACACAATTATTATTGAAATCAATGGAGCGTTTTTTATAATTCCTGGATGTGTTGGGTCCTCCAAAATAAGTGTTCTGTGTTGTTTGTGGTGAATAGAGCGTGGAGGGGGGGGTCTTGGACATTCAGAATTTAGATTGCAATTATATGTGAGTGAGTATGGCTTTGACCCCCAGCCAGCCCCGCGTGTAATTTCTGGCCTCTATCGCCACCTTATGGCCAAAACTGCATGGATGATTGGCAGTGGAGCAATGGCAGAACCTCCATAGCCCATTATAGCCATAGCCGACATGCGGCTCTTCATCTATTGTCAAACTACAACTCCTATCATGTCCAGACTTCCTAGGAGTTGTAGTTTTGCAGTATTCGGAGAGTCTCAGGTTGGAAATGACTGGATCTGACCAGGATTGCAGTGGACTTTATAACTTGCATTCTTCATCATAGTGCACTGTGGTTTTTCATGATTTTTTTTTTTTTGCTATATTTTCATGGTTTTTCATAGAATAGAACATGCACATTCTATTTAGATTCCAGCGCAGAATAGAGCATGTCGCACGCTCTTATCAGATTAATTTAACTTAATTATTCATGAGAATACTGCGGGGGTCTTTAAAGCTGTAACACCCCCCCCCCCCTTCTTCGTAAAACGTGACGCCGTCTATTATTGTCACTCCCTGGCCAGACGGATATTGGAATTCCTGGCGCGGTGTCAAGTGGGCATCCTTTAATTTAAAGCGTCGGCCGTGCCAGTGCCGAGCTAATGACTCTCGTGCTCTCGAACGCTCTGCAACAATAAACCCAAAATCAGCCGACTCCATGGCTCGTCCCATCCCCCCCTCGCCCGAACAATGAACGCCCTTAGCAAGCCAATGAGGGCTAGGACATTACACCCCCCCCCCCCCCCCCCCCCTCCAACAAATCTGGGAAATCCTTCCATTCGTACAGATGAGGTACCCTAAAGAAATTAAACTGAGAACACATTTATTGAGAGAAATTGTGCAAAATCCTAAAAGCCGATGGCAAAGTGGAGATCGTTCTCCTCCAGAAAGGTGCAGGGTTTGGCTAAGAGGGGTCAATTTAGCCTTATCTGGTCTCCATTGCAAGTAGGGAAATGCTGAGAAGCTGTCTGCTGCAGCAAGCTGCTACTCAGCCAAAGACGAGCAGTACTCGTTATAACATATGGGTTTTCTCCTTTTGGCCAGATGAGGCACCCGCCCTTGTCGGGAATGGGGAGGTGCCTCTTTGCCATTTCCATGCACGCTCACTCAATAACTTTTGGAACTCGGACACAATTGGGTAGACCAAACCACGTGTTCACGGCCACCCCTCCCTTCCTGACCAGACCCATATCTATCAGACCTTTATGGCATATCCTATCCATATATGTGAAAGCTCCATTAAAAATGGAGAAATATCTGGCTGAGGAGCTGCTTGCTGCAGCAGAAACCTCCCAACCATTATCCAATGCTAGAACTGTCCCAAATGTGAACACCCTATTTTTGTGCTCAATTTTGTAGACCATTAAGTGTAATTGTCGCCAGTACCTTTTGTTGCCTCCCCGGTATCCTCAGCACCACACGTATGGACCTGCCGGCGTCCAGGCCAATTCTGTGAAGGACGGCGCCATGTAAATTTCTTTTGTTTTCTATTATTTTGGCTAATTACGTGTTTTAAGATCTTGGCTAATTCTGAAGAGCTCGTCATGTGTACAAATAGTATGTGACATGGGTCTCCGCTGACAGCTGCTGCGCCGCTCATGAGTAATGTCGGCACTTGGCAGCTCGATCCGCATCTGCTAACCGGCGCTGGAGCCCGGACATGAGAGATTTACATGTTTTTATGAAAATAAATCATTCTGCGCGAAGAAAGGCGGCCGTGAATCATGACAATTAATGGAAGCCGTGATACCGGAGCAAAGTATGTGACACCCCACCCCTAATTACCTTGCATGACCGTTAATGAAAGCCACCACGTATCTAAGGGGGTGTCCAACTACAAAAGACGAAGCTGATGTCTTCTCCATAGTTTGTATGTGGTTTGCACCTCAACTCTGTAGCCATGCAAGCCCCGTTTCATGGGTTGGTTCCATGGTGGAAATATCAAGGCTTGGTCAACGTGGCTTGATCATTCCAGATGTTGACTTGTCACTTGCCCACAACTAGGTGCCCTTTTTTTTTTTGGAGACGTCAGTGAGACAGGTATTTATGGTTGTATCTTGTACAATAGTCGTGGCCACCAGTTGTGTCGTTGAGGTCGATTTGTTAGAAAGTCTTCTAGTTGACCAACGTGGCTTATGGTGGGAGGGGGCTTTGAGAGATTTGAGGCGTTCAAGGGGATTCTGTGTGCCTAACTTCTGTTACTGTAGGAGGAAAGGGTATAAGGTAAAATCTCGTAGTTTCATTCAGGAGGTCTAATGGTGGGTTCTTGGTCTTCATGGATCTCAAGCCATGCTTGGTACGCGACTCGAGTACCTGTATATAATGGAAGTCAATGGTGGACTCTTTTTTTTTTTTTTTTTTTTTTTTTCTTGGAAAGCTTACTGAAAAAAGCTTGTTTCCCATTGACTTCCATTATACTAATGTCAAAACCCAACTGCTCGTTAAGAGGACCAAGCATGCTAGAGCTCCCTCATCACTAGTAGTAAAGAATGGTAAACTAATGCTGTATCTGTCACTATGGTCTGGATGATGTTGGGCTATCTGTTGGAGACCAGGACTCGTCATCTTCGGCTTTTGGTGGAGAAGGTATTTGTTTTTTTCCTTGAGTTATACTATCGATAATCTTCAACAAAAGTTGTGATCAAGAAGGCTTGGATGGTCTTCAAATTGGGATGGTAATGATGTATGGTCTGGATGATGTTGAGGTTTTGTCGAAGACCAAGACTCTTCATCTTTGGCTTTTGGTGGAGAAGATATTTGGTTTTCAATCGGTTACACTACCTGATTTTCAAAAAAAGTGATCAATACTAGACTGCTTGGATGGTTTTCATATTTGGATGGTAATGATGTATCTGTCACTATGGTCTGGATGATGGAGCTATTTGTTGAAGAACACGACTCCTCAGCTTTGGCTTTTGGTAGGTATTTGATTTCCTTGTTTTATATTCCTATCAGTAATCTTCAACAAATGTTGTGGTCAATACTAGAAGACTTGGATGGTCTTCAAACTGGTCAATGGTGTTGTCGATCTATCCAGAAGGTACAGATAATTAGATTTGAGGCCACCAGTTGGTACCCAAAATCTATAGGATGGCATGGACCTCCCACAAGCTTGATAGTAAGGTCAAACTCATAGTGGGATCTTCTTAACCTTGAGAAATTTATCTGCTTGGTGAGATGTTCATGAAAATGGTGTCTGAAGATATTCCTGTCCATAAATCTCCTTGGTTCAGAATATTCAAGATCCATATATGTCCGAATATATTTTACGCCCTGGATAGACCGTGGTGGTTCTTTTTAAAGACCTTCTTAAGAGTTAAAGATTTCACTAGTCCAACGCCAAGACGTCAGCCTGTTCTGTGTTTCAGTAACTGGCCACAAGATGACCTCCAATGGAGGAATCTAAGCTTTAGTCCACACAGATTGGATTTTGAAGCCATATAACCTCTCAAAGTGGTGAAACCTTCTTTTATCTGAACACTTTTAGGTTTCTGGAGGCTCTTATCCCCTTGTGAGTATCTTGTGATACTTGGATATTTATTACTGACCTACTTGTTTCTTCCCCTAAGGTGTTGTAATGTCTTCACATTCTTGTATGCTTGCTTGCTTTGTTTTTGAGTGGATACTGTTGGATTCTGGTTACAGGAGGCCATTTTTTTTCTTTTTCTTTCTTAAAGGGTCTCGTGTCCTCTCCTGACCTCTTTTATTTTAGTGAATAAATGTTTTCTCCAAGAAATAAGAATTCTGGAGCTTCTTTTCCCTGATGTGTACGTTGTACCGTTCCTTTGTTATTCCACCACAAAATTTAGGCATAAATTGTCCAATGAGCGTTGTTGTTATTACTTTGGTGGGCGTGTCTCTGGCACTGATTGGACAATGTCAGAGACTGTAGAGACACGCCCATTTACACTCCTCAGTTGGGAGGAAATCTTAAGTCTTTGGTTTGTCTTGAGCCATCATGGGAAAGACGTAAGAATTGGAAATGTGTTGTGTTAACGTGTAACCTGGGAAGGATTTTTGCACCCGTATTGTCATATGATTCAGAACTGGAATGTCCCTTTAAGTGAATGTTATAGAGCCCCGGTGATGGTAGTGTGCCCTCTATAGGGTTAGACAGATTATTGCAGACCATAATTAACCTAGTATACCTTTTTCTGTAGTTTGACCACTATCTTCATGAAACAGGAGGCTCTGGATGAACATACATATTGTATATAATACTTAGGTTTCGCTCCTTGGTGTAGAAGGGAACGGCAGTGAAATAGTTAACCATATTTGTCTTATAAGACGTGATCTGGATCCACGGAGGTCTCCTAGGATGAATCTTTTGATCTCCTCCATTCTGGCTCCAAATTTGCAATGCAGGACCTCCCTCTGACAACCCTTCATGTACCCAGCGGGGGGGAGGGAGATGTTCAGAAATATTACACGTGTTTTCAGCTGATGGACGCTTCTCTGGATTAACAGTTTAGCTGCCGGACAGAACATTTATCCTTTTACATTCAGAAGCGCAGACCTAATACTTCTCACAGCTGAGGTTTTGTTACAGTTGCACCCAGTCCAGATAAGCCTCTGTGCGCTGAATACATCAGCAGCACTGGAAAACCCCAAAAAAACCTTTTTTATCAGAATTTTACCCCCAAAATCTGCCCATCACATAGTGTTGGGCTGTCGGTGCCGCTAGCGATTAGTTTGTATCTATACAGTGTTTGCTGTCCCTGCGGTGCCTCCAGAGGGGAGGTGAGGTATTACACCGCCCTCATTGTAATCAATGGGCTGTTTATGTTCCCGGTCCTCCGATGATGTGCCATGTACCCGTTGATTTAATGGG